>NC_051251.2:23610655-23618155 GCF_015237465.2 Chelonia mydas | reverse complement strand
TGCCCCCTTCTCTGTTGGCTAGTGGGCTGAAACCAGCATAGCAGACTACATAATATACCTCTGAATAAGGTGCCACCTCTGTGCTCATTCCTTCCAGTAGTCCCAGAGGCATTCTAACAGCTGTGTACTCTGCAGGCGGAATGCCTCCATGGACTGGCACTTCTGTGCTTTGCCTCCACACACACGCACACACGCTGCTGTAACTGTGCCTTGTAAAGACACAATAGGGCCCATTATGTAAATAATCACAGTTTTGCCAAAAAGACATAACGTACATAGTCTTATACAACACAGACCTAATGAAAGGCCTTCATCTCTCACTGTCAGAACTGCATCACGAGGTTGGAAATATAGTGGGGCAGATTGTCCCACTGAGCTCAGAAAAATGTGCATGTCCCACAAATGCTGACAAAATTCCACACAAATGGTGCGATTCACTGCTGTGTAGGGGTCCAGCAAAAGGCCTAAACACCAACAGAGCTTAACTGGGAATTAAAAGGCGCTTGCCCTTTTCACCCCAAATGGTGTGTGTCTTACTGTTTTTTTTAGTATTAATGATGTGTTGATTGCTGAGAGTGTATTAGAATCATAGAATATCAGGATTGGAAAGGACCTCAGGAGGTCATCTAGTCCAACCCCCTGCTCAAAGCAGGACCAATCCCCAATTTTTGCTCCAGATCCCTAAATGGCCCCCTTAAGGATAGAACTCACAACCCTGGGTTTAGCAGGCCAATGCTCAAACCACTGAGCTATCCCTCCTCCCCAAAGGGATTCGGTGCTATACAGACAGACTCTTGCATGGAAACACCCCAGGACAGGAGAAAAAGATGCAGGTGTGCAGCCATCAAAGGGGAGGCTACTCATGTTTACACCATGCCCATATAAGAGAATGGGGGAAGTATCTAAGCAGCTTGACCCATGGCGGCAGCAGGCAGCAACTTTCTGGCCCCCACCTCAGAAACCCAGCTGCTAGGGCAGCCATTCAGTAGAGGGAAAACAAATCCAGCAGGTAGGTCAAACAGAGCTGAATGGCCGCTATGGACTGTAACCCATCATGGCTGCTGTCATAGTCTACCGAGAAATGGGTAATTCAGAGGGAGAGCAACTGGAAGCAAACTGTGCGGACCCAAGTCACAATGTGCAGTCATGGAAAAAGTGCCACTGACACAGTGAATCTTTGAGTCAAAGTCCCGCATGGCCAACTGCCACATGGGGGAGTTAGCTAGTAAGACACAGAAAACCAGGGTAGATATGGGGGGGGGGGGGGAATGTATTTATTAATAGGCTTTTTTTGTGGTGCTCACCAGCATGCCATAGTATCTTAATGCCTCAGATTTATTGCTAGTGTCCACTGGCCCATCCTATGACGATGAGCCAATGGCACGCAATTCACACACAGCACTCCTAAAGCTATTTCAATAAGCTGACACACAGATACCTCAGTTAGAGCTGGCTGACGGTATTGTGTGTGTGTATTTTGCAGCTGCCCCCGGGTGATTTTAATGTCTGTGCAACACATGCATTATGGCATGGGGACGGGGAGAGCACGCTATTCTGCCTTCTCTCCTCAGCTACACTTTTCTGGTGTCTTTGCCTGCTGGTGTCTGGGCCTGCCATGTGTCTGCACAGCTACCCATTTCACCTGGCTGTATTGGGGCTTTCATGCAGGTAACACCTCTTTGCTGCCTAAATGGTGTAAACTTCACTTTTTTTTTTCTGCTTGCAAAGTGTGTACATAGCAAAAAAACGCACACACAAACAAAGAAAATAACTAGAGGTGGTTAATTTTTTTCAAATTTCAAATTTTGAATTTTGATTAAAAATTGCAAAGAACATTAATTATTTTGCCTTTTTGCTACCAACTGTAAAAATGACCAGGAAACAAATTCTGACCAAGCTAGTTGCAGACAACTCCCATTAGATCTGATTCTAGTCAAAGTTAGACTGATATAAATCAGGATGGAAGTAACTCCACTGAAGTCAACAGAGTTACACTGTTGTAAAACTCATGTGAGTGAAATCAAAATCGTGCCTAATCCAAGTTGTGCATGTGTATCTGATGGCAGAATTTGACCCTAAATTTGTCAGAGATGATTTCATAAATGTAAAGGTAATTTCAAAGTTAAAATTAAAGCAAAGTAAAATTAAATATGCATCTGTGAAAACATCTATTCAATTACGTAGTTACACATTTGTAGGATGTACTTTACACTTTGTATAGACTTAAAACCACTAGTACAGATCTGTCTGCAAATAGTGACACTTACTCCATAAGATCACATCTATTTATATTGTTTCATAATGCATCTAAAATAGCAGTTCATGATGAAATGTGTTCACAAAATGTGTTACTCTCACCCTTGCTAAGAAATCTATTTTCCTAAGGAAGGAACATTTCAGTATTTAGCTGGGAAAAAGTGGATTAATATGTGTATTTTTTTTCTTTCATTGGACTTCCTTTTGCCAACTTTACCTTGTATAAATAATTTTGCCTGGGAGAGCCTTTACATGGAATGCAGATTGACTATTACTTCCTGAACAGATTTAAATTTAACACCAATTTAGTCACTGTAGTATTCCTATATTGGAAATAACAGCTTCCATAGGACTTCTACAAAGTGCCAGAAATATGATCTCATACATGGAAACAAATTTCAATGTGTTTTCTTTTACATATGTTTTCTTTTCATAAATTTTTCCCACCTATGTTTCCCTTGTTTCCCAAACTCTCTCCTCTGCTCCAGAGCTGTGAGAACCTAAGAAAATTGTCCGATGAATGAGCTAACTTTTAATAAAAATTGCCAAGCTCACAACCTTTTTTATACTAAGCTTAATTAAAGAAATAGGACTAATTCTTTTTATCATATTAATAAACACTTAAAAGTAAAGTTGGGCTAAACTTCTAATCTGAAAGGTGGGTACCACTAAACACAGGGGAGATCAGAAGTCTGCAGATAATAACTTAGATCAGTGGGTTTTAACTTGTGATCTGTGGACCTCTGGGGGTCTGCAGACTGTCTAAGGGGTCCTCAAAAGGTTGTCAGTACCATAGAACAGGGGTTTTCAACATGTGGTCCAGACTATGTCTAAGATTTCCAAAGGGGTCTGCACCTTCATTCAAAAATTTTTAGAGGTCCACAAATGAACAAAACGTTGAAAACTACTGACTTAGAATTTATACCCTATACCTCCAAAATACTATTCCAAAAGTGATTGGCTAATGCTTCTGGAGACATTCCTAAGGGCCAGACTCTGACCCCAACAGTGCACCCACACTGGGGAGTAAGGAGGTCGTTAGATGTCCCCTTACTCCCATGCACCACCTAGTCATAACAAGGGAAGCAGAGCAGTTAGGGAACAGTCTCTGGGGGCTGCTACTGCTTATTCTGCAGAGATGGGTAGGGATTAGCCATGGTGAGGATGGGGACTGAATCTTGACTCCACTCCCCAGCTCACATGGCAAAGCTGGCATGAAGTGGAAGAAATCTGTGCCGGGTATAGGGCTGGTGCAGATTACTTCTCCCACACACACCTGGAGTAGGGGGGAAGCAGGGACAACTGAGTGACATTCTGTGCTTTTCCCCTCACAGGGGATGTTAGTCTGATGCTCAATCTTCACTTCCTGCTCCACATATCTCCTCAAAAAAACCCACCTCTAAATGAGATTATAGCACTGTGTATTTTGGTTGGGATGTTAGTTTACAATTTTGTAGGTTTCTTGGCTCATTTGTTAGGTGCAATTTGATCTTTTTAAAGTTATTTGGCAGTTGAGTAGTACCATTTCCAACTTCTTCTTTCATAGAATCATAGGACTGGAAGGGCCTCGAGAGGTCTTCTAGTCCAGTCCTCTGCACTCAAGACAGGACTAAGTATTATCTAGAGACCACCCGTTACAAGTGTTTGTCTAAGCTGTTCTTAAAAATCTCCAGTAATGGAGATTCCACAACATCCCCAGGCAATTTATTCCAGTGCTCAACCACCCTGACAGTTAGGAATTTTTTCCTAATGTCCAGCCTAAACCTCCCTTGCTGCAATTTAAACCCATTGCTTCTTGTCCTATCCTCAGAGGTAAAAGAGAACAATTTTTCTCCCTACTCCTTGTAACAACTTTTGTGTACTTTCTCAGCGAATAATGCAAATAGCAATGAGCTAATAACACTCTTTAGTATTTTCTCCAGACTCAGTTAGCTACCAGTCAGCTTGCTGGACAGAAGCTCCTCTTTAGTTGGATGGTAGCTTGGCACAAAGGAGCGCGGAGGTTGAATGTGAAGTGGCTATAAGTCCTCAATATGAATACACATTAGCATTCATATTATCTTTTTTAGAGTCCAAGGGTTTATTCTTTTATGATTTTCTTGGAAGGGTGGGTCACCTACTTAATTATCTCTAAAATATAACAATATTTAGGGAGACATATTCACAAAGAGCATGTTGAGTTCATTGTATGCTACAGATGCTGGACTATCATGCCATCTTTCACTGCTCATTTTCACCTGCTCACTTGGTATATACCTACTGCCTACTGCCATTGCAGTTGGTTGCAGCCTGGGAGACTCCCAAGGTCAAAACATAGATCCAGCCCTACACAGATCTCCGACCTTGTCTACACTAAAGGGAAAAGTCAGCCTAACTACACAGTTTGAGTTACGTGAATAGCGTAATGCAAATCGGCGTAGCTTAGATCTACTTACCGCAGGGTCCACACTATGCGATGTTCACTGAAGATGCTCTCCCGTCATTCCCCTTACTCTTTTCGATCTGGTGGAGTATAGGAGTTGACTTGAGAGCGATCTGCGGTCGATTTAGCGGGTCTTCAGTAGACCTGCTAAATCGATTGCCGATGCATTGATCACCGGGCATCGATCCCCCGGTAAGTGTAGACAAGCCCTCAGTCAGCAGCTGAACTCCCATCAATATCAATGAAAATTGTGTCATTAGGCCTGGGGTGGGGGTGGGAGGGCAGTATATAAGGCGATCTGTGCAACTTTGTCCTAAAATTTTAAGACCTTCTCCTAATTTTATATGACTTTAATGTTCTTAGTTATATCAGCGGAATCCAGCCTGTCGTACCTCTTGTTCAAATACGCTCAACATTATTTAAAAACCTACTAAACTTACATTGAGAAATTTAAAAGCACATATGTAGCTTGCTGATGAAGTAGAAAAATAATTTGGTAGGAAGCATTGAATGGGATCCTTATATATCTGGTATTTCATTCTAATTGGCACTTACACAGCATTTTACATAAAGGGAAACTGAGACATAGAGGTGTCCCAGATCACACAGAGAAACAGTGGCAGAACTGGTAATAGAACCCACATTTTCCAACTCTCCGTCCTGTGCCCTAGCCACTGGGCAATATTGTACCAACTCTGTGTGACGCTGTTGCTGACAGATAAGAAATTAGGCTTATTGAACACTGTGATTTTTCATAGTGAATCAGCATCAAGATATCTAGAACATGTGTTTCTGTAATTACAATACACTGGGAAAATTCACAGTACTCAATGGCTCTCAGACTCACCTGCTAACTGTGTAAGTAGCTTAGGGCTGTAATATATAAAAAGAGAAAGAAACGGTTAGCTGGTTAGCTGTATGGTGTTCTGCTTGTTGTTGTTGTTGTTGTAATTCACACAAATGGATATGCATCTTTGCTCATCCAGACAAGTTTCTTGGGTTGTCATTTAACAGGAAGATGTGGGTTTGTAAAAGTGCAAGGCAAACTTGGTAATGATAGCTTTGCATTTAGAAGCCTTTTACTCTATAACCAAATGATATGTAATGTTCCTCAAGCCATAGGAGAGGCAGATCATAGCAGGTGAAAACCTGAGTATGTGGGGGGGGGGGCATGATGGTTCTTTATCAATTTCAAATCCATCCCCATATCCACGTGTGACTCTGTTATACAGTTCAAAGGGATGGGGCTAACTTGGAGTGTTACAGATTTAGGACCTGATCCAAAGCTCACTGAAGTCAATGGAAATCTTTCTGTAGACTTTAATAAGCTTTGGATCAGGCTCATATTAGGGAGCATCTATATTGAACATTAAAGCAAGAAGATACAGGAATGATATATTAGAAGATTTAGGAAGGATGTAGGTTGATCAACATGAAAGGAAACGATGCACACCGAAGAACATCTATAAAAGAAGTAGGAACCATTTTAATGGCTGTAAGGTTCTTACTCTTTCCCCTGCCTTCCATCCCATGGAAATGTGTATTTGAAAATACTGGACCCTCACAGGTCTGATCACTCACGAACATTTTAGTGGCTTAATAGAATCTCTTAGAACAAATGTCTTTCATCCCCGTTAATCAGAGTTCCCAATTACCAGGAGACACCATTTGCAGATGTCTGAGGTACTATGGAGCTGTGGTGAGCCTGTCATGTTACAGGACAGGCTCATGGAGCAGTAAAGCAGCACTATCTGCATTGGAAGAGGGACTGAATATGCTGGTCACTATCAAGGCCGGATTAACCTTTTGTGGGCCCGGCACCAAACATATTTGTGGGCCCCCATGGAGGCAATGGAGCATGGTGCAGGAGAGTTGGTCCCTGGAGCAAGGGGCCAGCCAGAGGCAATGGGGCATGGCATGGTAGGGGAAGCCCTGCTCCGCCCAGCCAGTGCAAGGGCACGATTTACAAACTGGCAGTTGCCAGACGCACAATGGCTTGCCCGGCCCTGTGCTGCCAGCATGCTCCTTATCCTCGGGGGTGGGCCCATGCCATGTCACACAGCCCCCCTGCCCAACACCGGAACACCTCCCCGATTCCCTATGCCCAGCGTGCCCCCAGACCCCTGCCACAAATGCACAGCGCCCTGCACAGCACCACAACTGCACAGCACGCCACACAGAACCCCCACTCCCTAGTGCCCCAACACACAGAGATCTTCCCCGCCCCATCACAACCCAGCATCTACCCCCCAAGGCCCTCCAGAGACCCACTCCCCCATGTCCTGCCTCCTGGCCCCACTCACTGGCCCTGCTGGGAGGCGACTGTGTCTGCTGGGCTGAGCCGCCAGCGTCCCGGGGCGGGGAATCACTCCAGCCCCTTGGGAGTGGTGCGATCAGCCAGGCCAGGGCCTGCACCACCCAGTCTTCTTCAGGACCCACTTGCCTGGAGGTGCCCCGCCAAGCCCCCCTCACACATTGTCCCCTTCCCCCTCCCCCACAACTGGCCAAGACTGGCCAGGCTTCTGCATCAGTCTCAGGTGGCTCAGCTCCAGGGAGACAGATGGGACCCCACAGGTGGTGGGAAGCAGAGACTACCTGGAGCCGGAGGTGCACTGGGGTCCGGCCAGGAGGCAGAGAGAAGCTGGAAGGACGCCAGGGGGTGGAGAGGAGCCGACGGTGGGCAGGCCGAGAGGAGCAAGTGGTGGGCAGGGTGCAGGGGAGCTGGTGGGGTCTCAAGGTACAGTGCAGGCAGAGCAGGCCGGGGCCCCTTCTGACCATGGGCCCGGCTCCATGGCGCCACTGGTGCCATTGTAAACCCAGCA
>NC_051251.2:23593155-23600655 GCF_015237465.2 Chelonia mydas | reverse complement strand
TACAATGCCTCTTTTTTTTAAGGCAGGGGTTAAATAAGGTAACCAACACCATCATAGTTTTACCACAAGATAAAACACAGATGTTTATTTTTATTTTTTTAAACATTCAGTTGCAGGGTAGGTATACAGTTAATGAAAAGTATTACAGTCTGGGAATGCCGTGATTTAAAGGTTGCTCGAGTGATAACTGTACTAGTGATACTAGTGGTTAGATCCTGCTCCTACTGAAATGTGTGGGAGTTTTTCACTGAGTTCAGTGGAAGCTGGACTAGGCCAAGTATTGTAATGTGGCGAGAAGAGGGACATCATGGAATTATTTGTCAATCTTTTTTTCCTTCCCTGCTCTAGAAGCAAGGGCTTGGAGACATGACAGAAGTTAACCCAATTATCACTTTTTTTCCATTTCCCCAGTCCTTACTTCAAATATTAGAAGCTGCAAGTCCCTATGATCAATAGCAGACAGCAACTGCTAAGCTGTCCACACTCATAGTTAAATTTGCGTCATGATTTCCACTGTATGTCCCTATAGTCCCAGAATTAGACTTCATCCCCAAATTCATTCTGGGATGGAACTTAGGTATGAAGGAGTGAAAACGTTCCGATAAATTGTTCTGTTGAAGGATTACTAAATGTTACAGGATTTGATTCAGTGCTCCCCTACACTGGTGTGAAACAAGTGTAACTTAGAGGAGAAAATTACATTTCTCCCGTAAAACTGGTGTGAGATCAGAAGCAGGCCCTCAAACTTGAGTGCACATACTTAGCAGCACCTGCACTCATATGGTGAACTGTATGCATATGCGCTGTCATGAATCAGCATACTAAGGGCTACCCAGGTAGGCAGAGAACAGCACCATTGACTGCAAGTTAAGTTCTCTCCAAGTACAGATTCACATCATAGACCCAAATAACTTAGAAGGTCAGTTGTGTCAATAGCTCCCCTTTAGGAAAAGTCCCTCAGTGTACATTAGCATAATCAGCATGTTAAAAACTTTTCACAGTCAGGGGGATTCAAGTCTTTGACAGGAAGTGTAGATCCTGTTCCTCAGCAGTTGCTCTGCTACCAGCCAGTTCTTTCTCTACTGGCCAGACAAGAGCAGTAGTTCAGGCCCTCCTGTGTTGTTGCTTTCTTGTTCTTTATTTCTCTGGGGCTTTGGAGATTCAGCAAGATCAGTTTTTCTTCCTTTAACTCTTCTTCTTCTACAAAATGTATCCCATTTAGTGCTTTTAGGAAAACATTTCCACAGGGCTGCTATCTGGAGGCTTCCCTTACCAGGCTCTGTCACCTCTCTCAAAATGGCAGAGTGGTCAAAGAAGTACAGCAACATATGACAGAACTGTTTTGCCCTCAGCGCATAAGTCCACACCCTGCCAAAGAAAGGGGCTCCGTATCAGACTGCTGAGAAGCAACCAAGTTCACCTGCCACAATCATAGTTCCTTCCGTGAGCATCAGGACCTCACAGGCTAAACTCAGTTTCTTCACAGCAAAAGAGCCTACCCCAAGAGGCTACACTCAGATTCACCTGGTTGGTGGGGTAAGTGAACATCTACCCTCTTCCAGAAGCTACCATGCTCATGCACTTTATTGGGAATTATCCTTGGTTGGTAAAGAAGGAAGTATCCTCTCCTCCGGCAATATAACAAGGCTGGTCTATATTCTTGGGGGTCCGGGGGGGGGGGGGGTCCCTCCACATTCCCTGACTCTTCTTCATCTGAGGATGTGAAAAGATTTCCGTTCCATCCGAAAATTCCAGCTGACAATTTCCAGGTCTCGAAAAGCAAATTTTCTCTTTTAGCCAAACAGTCTTCTCTTTCTCATAAACACTAACACCATAAAAACCAACAACAACAGCAAAACCTAGGAAATCTTTGAAACATAAAAGAAAATAGTAGTGGCTGCACTGTGAAAGAGAAACTATCAGTGTGAAAATCAGTGCAGTCTGACAAGACCAGTGCCTTTGATTTCTTCCCCTGGAATTCATAGACACAGAGTGCAAGAGTTATCAATACTTTTGGCACACAGCCAGAAAAGAAAGAAGAGGATAAAATATCCACCTGCCTTCAAAATCAAAACTGAATGAAGCTATGCATCTGCATTCCTCTTTCAAGGACATCATCAAAACTGAATGAGAAAACCCTGATGGAGGCAAAAGAAGCGCTGCAAACCATGAGGCCGTACGCAATTTAAGGCACTAAAGCTAACACAACTTCCATTCCCAAAACTGAAACCACAGTAGCATTTTTAACTAAGGAGATAGTTATTCTTTCTGAAAAGGCTTCTTCTTCAAAGACCCTATTGATGAGAAAGTAGAAGGAAACCTGACATAATTTTCAGAGTAGCAGCTGTGTTAGTCTGTATCCGCAAAAAGAAAAGGAGGACTTGTGGCACCTTAGAGACTAACACATTTATTTGAGCATAAGCTTTCATGAGCTATAGCTCGCTTCATTGGATACATGCAGTGGAAAATACAGTGGGGAGATTTTATATACACAGGGAACATGAAACAAGGGGGGTTACCATACACACTGTAACGAGAGTGATCAGGTAAGGGGAGCTATTACCAGCAGGAGAGAAAAAAAACCTTTTGTAGTGATAATCAAGGTGGGCCGTTTCCAGCAGTTGACAAGAACGTGTGAGGAACAGTGGGGGGAGGGGGGAATAAACATGGGGAAATAGTTTTACTTTGTGTAATGACACATCCACTCCCAATCTTTATTCAAGCCTGATGTAATAGCCACACTATCAGAGGCTCGTTCACCTACACATCTACCAATGTGATATGTGCCAGCAATGCCCCTCTGCCATGTACATTGGCCAAACCGGATAGTCTCTACATAAAAGAATCAATGGACACAAATCAGACGTCAAGAATTATAACATTCAAAAGCCAGTCGGAGAACACTTCAGTCTCTCTGGTCCCTCGATTACAGACCTAAAAGTGGCAATTCTTCAACAAAAAAACTTCAAAAACAGACTCCAACGAGAGACTGCTGAATTGGAATTAATTTGCAAACTGGACACCATTAAATTTGTCTTGAATAAAGACTGGGAGTGGATGGGTCATTACACAAAGTAAAACTATTTCCCCCCCTACTGTTCCTCACACGTTCTTGTCAACTGCTGGAAATGGCCTACCTTGATTATCACTACAAAAGGTTTTTTTTCTCTCCTGCTGGTAATAGCTCACCTTACCTGATCACTCTCGTTACAGTGTGTATGGTAACCCCCCTTGTTTCATGTTCTCTGTGTATATAAAATCTCCCCACTGTATTTTCCACTGCATGCATCCGATGAAGTGAGCTGTAGCTCACAAAAGCTTATGCTCAAATAAATGTGTTAGTCTCTAAGGTGCCACAAGCACTCCTTTTCTTTTGACATAATTTTGAATCCCTATGCAGTCTACCTCTAGGCATCCCTTTCTACTGCTTCTTTCCCAGAGGCAGCCATGTCTTGGTGTGACAATTTAAAAAATGTGACTCCTCTGGGCCATTATGAATTTCTCTCTAGAGAGAGAAAGACAACACAACTCAGATACATTAGGGGACTCATAGGAATGTTCTGTTGTACAGTGTTTTGAGAAAGGAGAGTTGGGTGGGGGACAATATTTTTGCTGATGTGGGTTTCACAGGAGTAATGAGTTTTGAGAAGTAGTTTGAAAGGAGATAGGGTAGATGCTAGTTGCTCTAGAACACTGAAGGAATTTCAGGAACAGGAGGCAACAAAAAAGAAGGTTTGGAGATGAGAGTGAGAGGACACAGAGGGAGAAATGATGCAGAAATTATTGGTGGGTGCCAATAGACAGCTTAGGTGTCTCTGTAGATGACATGTGTTTTCCATTCAGAGCAATGGCATCCAATTTTGTAGCCAGAAGACAGAATTGGCTCAGACCATGAATTGTAAATCCTCTGTTCTTCTGTATTCTCCAGAGCCAAATTTTTATTGAGTCCATGGAAACAGTGGACCAGATTCTGTAATAATCTGGAGTAATTCCATTTTACTCAGTGAAGCTACAATGGTGTAAAATTGATGTGAGTAAAACCAACATTATTGACTCTGGAATATTGAGAAATCTAAACACTCATGGTTTGTTCCCTGAAAGTCCCACAAAAGGAATATAAGTACTATCAGAAAAACCAAACAGATATTTCAGTGATACTTCCCAAAGGAATATTCTCATTGGGGCTCCAACTACTATATTCAGAGTAAAGTTGTGAAGCCACAATCCCACAGCCAAACCCAGACAAACCGCCATTAACTCCTCATCTAGTCCAGCCAAATCCACAGCATGACAATAAACACATAGGCCTTGTAGGCTGAAAAAGACAAGTTTATGCCCACCTGTTAGGACCCAACTTCAAATAAATGGGCACTGAAGATGGTGCAGAACAGTTACTCACTAGACCTCAGTACTGTTCCTCATCCATTCTTCTTTGATTAAAATAACATTAACAAAAACCACAATATTCCCTGGAGATTTTTCTCATTTGTTTGACCTTGCAGAGGCCTATCTTTTCATTCCCATGAGGCAATGCAATTGTAGTTCCCTAAAGTGTGCATACAGAATGCAGTGCAAATCACCACTACAAGTGTCCCCAAATACTCAATACTCATCAAAGTCAGGTCAAGATCACAGCAAATCAACCTATATCTCTTCCTAAATAATATGATTATCTAAACCAGCTCAGATCCAGATCAATCTGATGCAGAATTGAAGGCACTCAGTCTTCAGGACCAGAAATACTTCCTTATTTATATGAACAAACTATCTATACTCTACCAGGAGGACAAGCTATTTCGGGCTAGAACCATTTATTTATTTAGATTTATAAAAGTACACATCCTTTGCTCTGGGTGCTGTCCAAGAATTTAAAATCATACCAGTTAACAGAATATGAAAACCCCAAAGCTCCCATACAATGTGCCAAAACAAACTGCTTCCAATTCACCCACCTACTTCAATCACTTAAATCAGCCTGGGAAAATAGCTGTCCTAAAGGTCATCAATGAGCAGATCAGTGGGTTCCAGAGCTAAGGACAGGGTACCAGGCCCACATCTGTACACAGTAGGGCCCAAACAAGGAGAAAGCTGATTGGTGGACCACACAATAAGCCAGGAGGAGTGTCCCCCAACTAACAAATTTAATTCTGCTAACAAAAACATTGAATCCCAAAGAACAGAATTGGTTTGCTATTAGTTGGAACAGGGAGGCAAATGTACACTTCCCTGATAAAGAGCACCCTGAACCCTGGCAACTAGTGTTCTATCTCACCCCTGACTAAACTCCCTACTCTGCATCGTTCCTCCAACTTCAGTAATCAGCTAAAAATACTAAGGGAAAAAGTGAAAGTCCTCACAGCACTAAAAAGGCCTAATAAACTCTGTTTCCTGAGCCTCAAATGGATATCCCTGACTCTTCCCTTGTAGCTTTCACACAGCTCAGATTGCCTAACTCAGGGACCTCTTCACCATCTAGGCTTAATTCCCCTAGCCTAAAAGTTTGGATGTAGAAAGGGAAATCTTTTGTGAGTTCAGCTCTAGGTTGGCCTTTGCTTCAAATCTATACTCCAAAATTTGGATTAAATGCTCTCCATTAATGTACAAAGAAAAACCTGGAAGCAGGATTAAACAAAGCACGGAACATCAACTAAAAGTTCAGGCCTGAGCATTAAGTAGCCTTTTAAGCTTAGATTTCAGATCTTCTTTCACATTTATGTTGGTGGATGTTTTTTAAGGTATCTGGATCTTCCAAGCCTGGGACCTAAAGCTTGTCCTTCAGTCCTGAAGTTTCCCATGTTTTGAGCTATTATTTTGAGAATACCTTTATGTTCTATTCATTAGAACCATCATTGCCATAGCAATTACAATCACCAGTAGAGCTTCTGAAATTATGTTTATTCTTAACTTTACTGCATCTTCCATGAGAACAAGAGCATTTCTTGTTCTAATTTCTTCTGGTGTGTAACAGAATGCGTGGCCTAAGATGTTGGGCCTCTTGTCACATCTCTTGAACTATCCCTGGTTCCTCTTGGGATGAAAAATACCCATCATTCATGGAATGGTGGAGATAATAATTAGAATAAAAATTAATAGGTAAGGCATTTTCCATTTGACATCAGCAAGGAAATGCAAGGCCAATGCTTTTATTCCATTCTTAGGTCACACTATTATACATAAAGTGTTGTCGCTTGTATCGTAATTATTACAGGAGACTCTGTTCCCTGCTAAACAAATAGCCTTAAAAACTACTCTCTCATTCACACACACAAAAGTTATGCGTGTAACTATCTTTGACTCAAACCCTCATTCATCCTGCACTATGCCCCCAATAGCTGGGCTTGGTTTAGGGCATTCCAAAGAGAGTAGTGGAAAGGAATCCTCCCATACTCCCAGACAGCTGAGATGCTCCATGACAGTTATTGCAACCATGAGGCTGCAGGAGCTCCTCCCCCTTTTACTCCTCTTTTCCCACTCCACAGGGGTAACGGACAATAGCGGTGGATCTATTGGCTCTGTCCTTCAGTCTTCCCTCATCCGATTCTTGCCCCACAACCCTTTGCACAGGGATAAGTCATAGTCTTCATGGAGCTCTGTGACATGGAGGGTGTCTGCTTCCTTGGTACAGGTTCTAGAAACCCTGCACCACCACCTATGTAGCAGAAGTGCTCCAGAACTGGTCCAGTGCTTCTAGAGTTCTCAGCAACTACATCTGAGGGGGCATGTTTTTGTCTTATATAGGCATTTTCATTTTCAAAGCACTTTTCAAACCTTAACTAATTCTCACAGTATCCCTGTGTAGTACGTATTTTCCTCATTTTATAGAAGAAGAAACTGAGACAGACAGGCTAAGGCTCACACTTTCAAAAGTGCCACTGCAGAGGTCTCCATTTGGGCACTCAAAAATTTAGGCACCTAAATTACTGGACACCTTTGAGAACATTGACCTATGTGATGTGCCCAAGGCTGTGCAAGAAGTCTGTGTCTGAACAGGAATTAGAACTCAGGAGTTCTAGGCTCACAGCACTGTGCTCAAATTCTCTCTCCCGTCTTTCACTCCAAAGGGAATTATTCACACAAATTCCCTGCATTGATCAGTGAGAAAGTTGATCCCTTAGTTTTCAGTTTCCTTCTTTTACTGGTTTTGTCACAACTTTAACAATACCGGACATCAATGGGAGTTGCAGTGTGGAGTGGGGGCAGTGTATGGCCCTTAAGCATAGTTTTTGCATGTTAATACATGAGAAAGTGATGTCTTATTTGTTCTGTAACTGACAGAATAATGTACAGAAAGCACGTAAGTATGAAAAGGGGTTAGTTAGATAATGTTGAACAGAGCATCTTCATGACAACACTATAACCAGTGTACTTCAAATGTCAGGCTAATTGTTATCAGCATTTAATGTTATCATGGGCCATTTTTAATAGTGGAATTTTTCAGCAGGTACTGTAATGGTCAGAAGAAAATGTCACATGTAGCTGCTGCTGTTGCATTGTTCATAA
>NC_051251.2:23555655-23585655 GCF_015237465.2 Chelonia mydas | reverse complement strand
CAAACAAAAAAACTGCTAACTGTTTTCCCCTCAGTGACTGGGTAGCTGTGCCCTCAGATGGAAAACGTATGATACTTGTGACTCCTTACTACCAGAAATCACATGAGATCATCAAGGAAGAAAATCACAGCAGCTATATTTATATCTAGTGCTGAACTTCTCAGAAATACCATACCTTAATTAAAATTTCTGGTAGGCAATAGTAAAAATATCACATGTAAGATTGTTTTAGCTGATCAATTATCACAATTGACAACATTTTATTAGTGCATATTGAACTCCTAAATGTTCTGGATGCAAGATGTCCCTGTGAAAATGTTCCCCAGAGAAGGCAGAAGGCCAGATCTGGGAAAAGAATCAAGCCTGGCTTGCCTGTTGTACAGTTTAAACAAATATTTTTCATCTGGTCTGAATATTGTATGCTTTTGTACAAATTTAGCATCTGTTTGTACCTGCATATTTTAACGTAAGGGCTTTCATTATATTTTTTAATCTTCAAAGCCATAAACATATATATTTATACTTCAGCATTGTACACTGATTGTAAAGCTCTGAATTAAGTCATTTTGTTTTAGTTTTGTTTAGAATGATACAATTAGAACCTGTTATTCTACTGTAGAATATATATCATAGAATGTGATATCTGAAAAATACTACAAGATTGCAAATTTAAGAATGAATCAAGAATGTGTTCTGTTTAAACTATTCCCCCTGACTTCAGTCAAATCACTGTCATTAAATTAATGCTGAGCCACTTTCTGTCATGAGGAATGAGGAATAACAATTTTTATGTTTCATGTATCGATAAGAATTTGAATAGTGTTTTGACCTCCTTGATACTCTGTCATTTGATTTGCTAACCAACCTCCCTCTCCCCAATTCATCACAGACTCATGATCATTTGTGGAAAACCCTTTTTTTGTTGAACCATTTGTGGATGCTATTCTTGATTTCATTTCTTACAAATCCAGCTAAATATAAAACTTATCAGGCCCTCTATTTAAATCTCAAATCCTAAGTACTGTTGTGTTTGCACATAAAATGAAAGAAATAGATTTATATATTTGTGCATGTGTGCAAAGAGGAAAAGGAAGGCAAACTGGCCAAAAATGGAAAGGAATGAGAGAGAGAGAGTTGTGTGTATTTGATTTTGCCTGTGAAAATCATTTTGAGGGCTAGATTTTCAAATGTGGGCACCTAAATTGTGTCCACCGAGTTTGTGTGAGTACCTGTTGCATCTGCACTAACAAATCATCAGTAAGAAATTAAGGTGATAGGCACCTTAGAAATATCTACATTAGATGAATAAATAGATCAAAAAGATATTCTATCCATTAGTAGGCTGAAGCTAGCTCCTCCTTATAAACCCTATTTTAAAATACCTTCCACGCCAGCAACTTCACCAAAACTAAATTGGTCCATAATAAATAGATGGATAGACAGATAATTCTGTACAATAAGTACTAATTTCCATGTGAAATAATCCAGTTTTGGAGCACGAATCTATACTTTGCAAATGCAAAGGGAGCACAGACAAATTAAGCAGACATAATGGATCTGTTCACAGTTTAAAATTTAGAAATTTTTGCACCCTCTAATTTTAATACACTCCTCACTCCAAGTCTATATAGTTAAAATGAGGATGATAAATCAAATAGCAGGTGTATGATAATATTCTTAATAGATAGATCTGCTGTTCAGAACCCTTTCTTCTGTATTTACCATCACTTCATGTAACATTTCTGTTCTTCCCAGGTAAATATAATTAACTTGCAGTTGACTGATTATTAAAAATAAGAAGCTTTTTTCCACCTCACTGCTTATTGGATTTGATATCAGAAAAAGGCCTTCATTTGGCCCAAATAAATACCTCTGGTTTTCACCACTTGCTGTAATGTTTAAAGTAAATAAGTTCTTGTCCAGCTAGCATGATTGAATTCATTCAATAGCAAGAACAAAGCCATTGTATAGAGACTTAGAACAGGCCTTTTCTCTGTTTCTTTTAAAGGAATCTTCCTTGTTACTGCAGTGTGCTTGCTAGCTTTGTGAGCTGTTCAATAATTTGCAAATGCTAAAAATGTATGTGCTTATTTTACAGAAGAAATGAAGGAGGAATATGACACTATGGGGCCTGAAGCCACAATTCAGACCACTGGAAACAATGGTACAGGTAAGGGAAATGGTCCATTTGAACATCATGTTTGTTCTGTGTCATTTAGAATTAGCTGTGCATGACGGGAAGAAGAAGAAATAAACAATTTATTTACTTGTCTAGCTGAACAATTGAGAAATGTTTGAATAATCATCCTGTTTTCAATTCCCACTCCCTATCCCCCAAATTTGATTACAATGGTACAATCTGGGTATTCAGTGAAAACTCAATCTCTCTTTTCCCCATCATGCCTCAACCCCACACATTTTAACTGCATTCTTGTAAGCTAATAGATTTTAGCATTGTGAGGAGACGTTTTCACAGCCAGGCTGAATGAACGAGTTTAAAGTACCTGGGCCAATATACAGTAGTCTTTTAATGAGAGAGAGATTGTACAAAGGACTTGATAATAAGGATGACAACCCCATATTCACAGGGAATAGAGAGTAAGATACTTCAGAGAATCCAGATATCTTTTCAGAAAGACACACTCAACCCCCCATATATGCACAGATATACAGTTTAAATGCATATTTATGAGATTATTTTGTTTCTAGCTAATCTTTTTTTTCTACTTTCCACATCTCTTTCTTTCCCTTCTTAAAATCCATACATTTCTATGGAAAAAGAAAGGGAACATAGATATTTAACAGTCATCATTTTTGAGCCATCTCTTTTTTTCTATAGCTGTGAAAGGCCGTAAAAAGTTTCTGTTACTATTTTTCTATCCAAATGAATTCTGGAGTTTGACCATGTTCTTCCTAAAGGGCATAAGATCCTTTGCCATCCTTGACATAGCTGATTTTCATGCATTATACTACATTCACCTTGCTTTCTGCTAGATTTACACTTAAATATGTAAATATTTTCCAGCACAGGTAAGTTGTTATGCATCCCATTATAATGTTTGATTCATAGGTACTGCCTTCTTGAAATGTTATTATAAAAGATGGTACCCAAATGTTATAAGGATTTTATTACTCACACATCCTTAATGCTGGTACACACCCACATAAAACCTACAATGTCCTTACTAAATAACAGAAGAAATGTACTTCCTAATTCTTGTGGGAGAAAATAATAGAAAAATAGAAACATGTCAATGATTTTTTTCATACATTAGATTTATGCATGAAAAAGTAATGAGTGGATTAGAACGGAGTCACAGTTTATCATGATATATATCCTTAATAATATTTCTATACCTAACTGAAAATAACAAATATTGAAAAAACAAATGATTTTAAAATATATGTTCATACGGTGATGACTCATACATGGTATTCGGAGTAATTGGACATGGAAAGGTTCAGATGTTTGATTCAGAAAAAAGTCTGGATTCTTATCTGACTTACCATTACCAGAATCTTTCAGGTCCCCTCTCAGGCTTTGTGACTATCTTTGCACACATTTTTCTGACCATAACAAGCCCTGACTCCTTCCTACTTGTTGTGTTGTCTCCTTGGAGGGGGGAAAACTTGTGGCCTATTGCCACATACCACTCCTTTCCAGTTTCTGATCGTCTCTTCTTCCTGCTTTGTACTCTGGCCTTGGGTCTCCTCTTTAGGAGAAAGGTATTACAAGATCTGTCAACTGACAGCCCCATAGATCATACTCTACTCTTAATCCAGAAAAGAGGCGACCCACTCTTCCTGGAAACCAGTCAGAAATCATCTTCTGGGCATAGACATGAGGCCTACAGCCCTCTCTCACTTAATTTGGTTTAAATCAGTGTTATTCTGTTGACTTCAGCTGAGGATCTGACCCAGGAAGTGTAATCATTCCTTGACAATCATGGGGAGCTTCCTTTGGCCCTGTCTAAAATAGGAAATTGTGCCTTGTTGAAGATTTGTTTTCAAACAAAAGCCAGACACCCTCTAAAGGGTCTCATTGCTTTGCCATTTAAAATGTAATAGTTACTCTGGAGTAGTGGACTGTGGGACTGAGAAATCACAGACCATGTGAAATGCCCACAACTTCTTCATGATTAGAGGTTCTCACATAAGTGGAGCAAGGAAGAATATTGCACGTAATGGCTGGCCTATGTTGGGACTCAACCTTTTTTTCCAAATCCTAAGAAAATTTGTGGGTTGGGTGGTGGGAAGAACCCTTATTTTAGTCATTCTTTAAAATAAACCTCAATAATAACAGGAACACCTTCCTTTCTATACACCCATGTAACAGCTATCAGTGGCCCTGTCTACACTAGAAGACAAGCTGCATTTTAAAGGCATCCTAGAGGATAACTTCCCCCTAAACTGATCTTGAAAATACACCTAGCCAGACTATGTAGACCAGGTCAGACCATTCTCAAAGCCTGCCTCCCAAAGAATCTTGGCCTTGTCTACATTTTCTGGAACAGAGTTGAATGTCTACTTTTGAATGAGGGTGGCCAGAGGGAGCTGTGTTTGAAAACAAATTTTCAGCTTGGCACAATTTCCTAATGTAAATAGGGCCAAAGAGAGCTTCCCATGACTGTCAAGGAGTGAATACGCTTCTTGTGTCAGATATTCAGCTGAAGTCAACAGAACCAATTTAAACCAATTAAGCATCTGGCTCACTAATGTTTTACTATCTGAGGGTCTTATTCAGAAGGCATAGTCACTCAACCTGACTCATTCACAATTACTATTGACTTCCACAGGTGACTTGCTTGAGTAACAAATAAGTAACAATGGCAGAATAAGGTCCTGGAAGTGTTATATTTTATTCAAACAATTTATCAGTTAAACACTACAGTAATTATATCCAGTTACATTTCTTTTTATTAGTAGAGAAGAACATCGTTGCACCAGTAGTTTGGGCAGAAAATATATGCATAATGTCACCCAAACTGAGACTGTGACAAAGCCAAGTGATGTCAGGGTGTTTAGTAAATTGAGCCATCCAATAAGCAGAACATTTTTGTTAATCTTTTTCACTTTGAGTGAAAGATGCCACTTGACGGTCCAGAACAACAAAGTCCTCTGTACGTAGCACAAATACTTCAGAATCAGCAATGATGCAAACTTTTCCAAATTGCCCACTTCAGGTGCTTCAGCTGTAACTTGAAGGGACTGGCTAATGGGAAGAGAGGGTAGGTGAGTCGCTGTGATATCTGAGACCTTGTCCTTTCTGCTGAGATCATTGATAAGAGTACTAGCTAGTGCCATTTGTGAGGATTGTTCTTGTGATGTGGACATCTTTCCACTGGGAACTATACTGTCTTCTCTACACCACCAAAACCTCTGATGGTAAGGATTAGTGGTCACTTCCAACTGAGCTTGATTTGAGCCTGTGATTTAGAAGTGAAAGATCATATAACCCATTGTTAATCCCCAGAGCCATCCAATCTCTATCTGAATGTTCTTATGTACTTTTCAATATGAAATAATATACCTTACATCTGGCTATTGTGAAAAATAAAAAAAAATGTAGTGAAAGTCACTTTCAATCACATGACTTTCAGTGGGGCTTTTGCTCTTGCTTCACTGTACACTTTTGAAAACCCTATCTCTAAATAACAAATATTAACTTTTTGAGAGGATGTTAGGAGGAATTCTTTGACATGTTCCTTGTAGTAAGGACTTATGTGGTCTGGCTTTGGTACTGTCTGTTGACTCAATTTCCCACAGTGTATTGCCTCAGTTTCCCCTCCCTGGTCAACCACCAGTTTTGAGTGTGGATAGGTCCCTGAGATGACTTAGCTCTCCACCTAAGCAGATGAACTAAGTCTGGGTTCAGGTGAGGCTGAGCGCCAGTCCCTGTAAAGCACCAACTCACCCTGTGACACACCCTCAATAAAGACCACATCACAATGACCTTCATTTGCCCAAGGACGTCCAGATGGGCCTTTTTTTGGAGAACATTATGAATACTTCTGGATTGCCTTGAGAGGTCACTGCTAAGTAATACAAAATGCTTCTTGTTCCTGAAGGCTGGGCATGTTACTCCTGTAAGGTTCCCCAACTCTAGATGACCTGAAGACTTCATAGCCAAGTCACTCACATGGTAGAACTAACTAAAGAGTTGTTATTTGGCCAGGCAACAAATGTGATTGGTTTTAGGAAAAAATTCACTGTAGTATGTTATTAACATAGAAAGGAAATAACAGAAAGATCTTTATTATGCAATTGTCCTCCTACTGTAAGAGTTGCTACTTTTATATATGGCTACCATGAAACTTTTTTTTACCCTCTATATTTTTATACTAAGCAATATAAAGTTTATACAAGAAAAAGAAAAAGCTTCCGCTAGAGTTAAAGGTATATTTCATAGTTCAGCTCTGCTAAATCAATTTGCAAACTGTTTCTAAAGGTCTCTAAAAGGGCTACTTAACAAAATGATGTACTGTATAAGCTGTTTTCAAATAGTTGATTGTTAGAATCATTTGGTTTACTTCATTGGTCCGATTACTTTCATTACAGTTGGGATTCTTTTTTAGGAGATAGATGAGCAGATTCCCTGTTAAAGAACAAACAAAATTTCCCTTTTTATATTAATAACATCTGGCTAATAAGCTTTGGCTGTCGATGTTTTTCATATGATTTAAAGAAGGAGAAAAAAAACCTTCAGGGGAGAGGAAAACAGAAGTAAAACTTGGCAGGTTAGAAGGATAGGCCGTTTTCAGACCGTAATCTATGTGTACCAATGAGGGCCTGTCACTTCCTGCCTAATGAAGGCTGTGGTTTTATTAGTTTTGTTTGCGATTAGGAGCAGCTATCTCCACCTCACAGAAAGAGTTCCCACAAGAAATAACTGGTCTCCCAAGCTCCTTGAGTGTCCTCTTTCTCTCTCTTTTTAAAGATACTAAACTCCTCCAATGATAGTTTTTCTTAATGTATTTTATTTTAGCATGAGGCTCTGATACATCAGCCTTTGGAACTGAAAATATTTCTATTCTCCATGCCCTAATAATTAAAATATTACTTATTGGTGAGGTCACCTACTGTACTAAATGCTTGACTTACAGATAGGAGTGTGGGTTCTGTGTGTAATTTTAATCCACAAGGAATCTATGAGTGCAGCTTTTTACATGGAAAACAACTAAGGGCTTAGGGGGAAGGACACCTAATGATAATCAGGTGATTTGCTTAGTAATACCAGGTGATTTTTTAGTAATTTCTGAATTCTCAACAGTAATGCATCTTGTAAGAGACTGGTGAGCACATGGTCAACCTTTGCTATTCATGTTAATCTTTAATATTACAGTGCCAGTAGTATTGTTTAAGTTAAGGATCTGTTAGCTTTTCTGCTAAATCCCCTTGTTTTTAGGGGTTTAAAAATTAGACATAAACATTTGCTTTAGCTCCTGGATTCCATGCATGTGCACAGAAGCTAAAAAATCCACAGATATAAGAATCCCAGAGTCTGTAATATTACAATAGGCTAGTATAACCTGCTGGATCAGAATCAGCTTTTAAACATGTTCCTGGGCCAACCTAGACACCCCAAGCTCAGGATTAGAGGTTTTACTAGTAGCTCAGCCCCACCATGGGTGTTGGGGATAAAGGACCTGAGTTCAAATCCTACATTTGACCCCACCAGGATCTCAGATTTGCTGGAGAGGCAGACAACAAGCCTCCCACTCACCTGATCCTTCAGGCTCTCTCACATCGGCTCCTTTCCTTGCCCCTCCCAACTCTGGGGGTAAAGGGAGGAAGGTTCATTCTCCTCCCTTCCTAAAAGCCACCACACCATCTCCTCTTCCTGTTCAAATACCCTTTCTCCTAGTGAATGTACTCGACATAAGGGGGTGAGATGGAGATGGAAAAGGGCTAAGCCAAAAGAGGAGGGAGAATGGGCAGTGCTAATGCATCCATTATTACATAGATCACCAGCCATTTCCCCAAGAAAGGGGTCCACAACCTCAATTCTGCCGTAGGGGCTCTGGAAAGATCTTGTTGCCATCCCAATGCCTGGAAGGGGAGACAAATTCCTTCACTCTTGGTACCTTAGTAATCACCTCAGTGCACAACCCTAATTAATTTTTTTTTAAGATGGTCTATAAAATAGCAACAGCAGAAACAAAAGCAATGTTCAAACATTTTGAAGGTTAAAACCCACAGACTCAGGGTGCTCAGGATAAGGAAATAGTATCCTTAATTCATACTTTTGTGCCTAGTTGCTGAAAAGGTATCAGAGAATATTAACACTATACAGGCATAAATTACCACAGGAGCTGCAAATTCTAGACACAATGTGAGGAGTAAAAGGTGGGGTTTGAGGTTTAACTTTGAACATTTCAGCTCTGCTGTGGAAAAAATATACCCAGAACACAGCCTGACATTTCAATGTGTAAATATAATTATGTACAAGCAACCACCATTTTGTTATATTCGCCCCACAACATAAAAGACAAATTGTTACATTTGCATTACACGCATACATTCCCACCGTAATTTGCACTCAGAACTCCAGTCTTTCCTCCATATAATCATATCCTACTTAACAAACAAGTGCTTCTTTGCAAATAAGCAGAGGCACTTTGTATGTAACACATGAACTATGTCAGGTGGACACTGTTATTGAACAGAAGCCATAATGATTGTTCAGATACATACAAAGAATCAGGAGCAACTCAACAATTTGCTGTTCCATATCCTCTTTCCTTCCATATAAAATGTCAAAAACTCATGGAAGTGTGGACAGCAGTTTATAATGATGCTGGCCCTTCATTTGAACTGACAGAAATTTGCTTGTTTAAGGCCTATAGAGAAATTTTAGAGGACTTCTCACTGATGCCGTTAGAGGGGTTTAGCGATAAGAATCCCATTTAAATCAACAAGGTTTGTATGGCTAAAACTCCATCCAGTGCTTAGGAAGCTTCTTTTTTTAAATAAAAAACTTATTTATCTCAACATGGTAAAAGAGGATTTGATTTGATCAGTTCAATGTGTGGTGCTTGCATAGTGAATATGCAATGATGGGCCAAACCAGCTCCTCAAATTCAAACTCCTTCAGCATTTTAGAATGGCAGTTGAATAACAATCTCACTCATTCATCAGCCACGTTGTCCATCTTCAGTATGGCTGAAGTATATTGGAGAATGTCTGGGGAAGCTTGCACTGCAGCTGTACATCCTGCATACCTGTTCCAAGGATAAACAGAGGATTTTTATCTCTTGCTCAGCACCTTTCATGGGCCCAGTCTTATTTTATCCCAGCTGATTTCATCCATTGCTAATCTTGACCCACATTTAGGGACGCCACTGTGTTTTTAACTCATTCTCAGCAGGCTGTACATTGAGGAAAGACGCTGTATAGTCAGGGGAACTGGAAATTCTAATTGGCTAGAGCCATGAGATTGTTGCCAGAATTACCTCCATCTGTAAATTATATCAAGGCACTTCCTGGGGTATATGGGCAGCAAACGAAACTATGCTGAACTATCATCTTGCATTTTGACAAAAAAAAAATTCTTATAAAAACCGATTTTGTTTGTTTGTTTTTAGGTAAATTTGATAAACATATTTTATCATTTCTCTCCATTATCCATTTCTTATAACTAAAATATGGTAAAATTCTACTTTGGGGAAAACAGAAATGTTCAACTGTTTTACCAAGGGCAAAATTTTCCACATTCAGAGAACACACCACTCTTGCCTGCAACTTCCATTTTTGTAGAAAAGTGAAAAATTGAGGCAAAGCTGCTAATGGTTCAAAAACACAATGGACTTGGTTTGTTTCTCACTCATACTGGTTTTGTACTGTTGTAATTCTTCTTGGGCCTGATTCTTTTCACCCACTAGTTTTACACTGATGCAACTCCACTGCCTTCACTGGAGTCATTCCTGATTTACGCTGGTGTGAAGGAGAGTAGAATCATGCCTGTTTTACTTTTGACTGGTTCATGAAAAATCAAATATATGACAATTTTTGCTTTCTTATTTGTCCTACAGAAAAATACATTAAAAATATAATTGATCATAAACTATTCATTTAATTTATGGTCAGTTAAAAGTAACTATCTGAAATTCACTGCCACCGTTCATTGTCTTTATTTTAAAAATTAGAGAAAGAAAATGGTCTATTTCCCAGTTCTCCTCTGGTTGCATTAATATTTGTCTGTAATGTCCCAGACTTTACAATATTCAGATGCTGGGAGAAGAAATGCATATTGTTAGCAACAGAATATTTTGTGGTTGAGAACATATTATATTTCATGGACGTTGCACGGACAATAAAAAAATAGGTTTACATTTTCAGAAAAAAAGCAAAACTCCAGCACTGACTGTAAAAGTGGTTTTAGGCTCTGTATCCCACTTATGGGCTGGAAACATGTGGTTCTATTTGTAAAATTGTACAGAGCAACACATTTTTTAAACAATGTATTTTCCCATTGTAAATTACCCAGAGATGAATTTTCCAGGAAGAAAAATAAGGTTGATGTTATGAATTTTAAAGAAAGTAACATTTTGTTCTTGTATAAAAAAAAATAAAAATAAAAATAAATGGCACAAGACAAGGCAGTTTTGAAGGGGTGATTGACTGTGTGCTTCACTACTCACAAATTACAGACCTACACCTGTGAGGTGCTGAGCACCTTATGCAAACAGCTGAGCATCCGCAATTTAGTAGGAGTCAGTGGGAACTGAGCAGGAAGAGCAGATAGAGTAGAGGTCCCTAAGGTCTCAGTTCTGCAAGTTACTCTGAGCAGGTGGACTCCTGTACCTACACAGAGAGCCACTGAATTCACAGGAGTTCCCTGAGGTCCAAAGGTCCATCCATGCAAAATAACTTGCAGTATCAAGGCCCAGTAGACTTCTGCTTCCCTGATTCATGAATGGTCTCATTTATGTAATTTGGCCCAATCCTACTTCCATCAAAGTCAATGGCAAAGCTCCCATTGACTTCGTTAGAAGCTGGAGCAGGCCGAGTGAGACTAAAGTCTGCAGCATCATCAGGCTCAAACCACAGACTTGTAGCTCCAGCGCAAGTGTCAGCATTTCTTGCAAACAACCATATAAACTTACCCAATCTTACAGGGAAAATGCACTCAAAACCACTTCTTTTTCCCTTCCCCCAATTTTAGTTAAGAATGCAAATTGCACGTCGGACTTTGAGGAATATTTTGCCAAAAGGAAACTGGAGGAAGGAGATGGGCATGCAGTCAGCATAGCAGAGTACCTACAGCGCAGTGACACAGCAATTATTTACCCAGAAGCCCCTGAAGAACTGTCTCGCCTTGGCACTCCAGAGGCCAATGGGCAAGAAGAAAATGGTGAGGCTGTAATTCATTTTTAGCCACTATCCTGACTTCTTGCAGCTGTTGCAATTATAAATGCACTACATGCCTGGGTGTTTACCTTAAAAATTGAAGAGCAGCTGCAGAGGCATGGAATTTCATGAGCAAATATTGGAACTGTAATTTTAGTGTATTGTGATTTTTTTAGTCAGCAAATTATTTTGTAGATGAAATAAAGAGCAAGAACAATTAAAGCTTAATTTAAAAAGGAAAAATGCTCTCTCTATGGTTTTAAGTTTCTGAACTATTGAATTTTTACATGAGAAATTTAGGATTATTGACCCATAACTCTCTTACTTCTTGATGAATAATTGAAAAAGTGTCCATGAGAATGATTTGGCTGGTGTCATATTAATATAACAGGTTAAAATGGAATGCAAATCATCAATTGATTGAGAAAAAATATTTCTTTGTTTTTCAGCTATTTAAGTCTTCCAAAAAGCGAGAGTAAGGACTTTAATTAATTTTCTAGCACAGTATGAAATGATTCATACAAGTTTGTTGTGGGTGTGGAAGGGGACTGGTGTGCTCTGAAGCCAGTTTGAAATGATGGCACTCTAGTGTAGCAGATTGCAGTGATTCCTGTCATACCATCCCGGGCAATAAGCCCATTAGCTGCCATTGATTTACTGACCTTTTGGCCTGCTTCTCTCTCTCTTGTCTCTCGGCTACAGACCTGCCACCTGGAACTCCAGATGCTTTTGCCCAACTGCTGACCTGCCCCTACTGCGATCGGGGCTACAAGCGTTTGACATCACTGAAGGAGCACATCAAGTACCGCCACGAGAAGAATGAGGAGAACTTTTCTTGCCCTTTGTGTAGCTACACGTTTGCCTACCGCACCCAGCTCGAGCGGCATATGGTGACGCACAAGCCAGGGACAGATCAGGTGGGGGGTTGGTTTTAAGTGATTTCTTTCTATAATAACCCCTTAGAGAAACGATATTGCTTTGATTGGCAATCATTATTAATTTTTCATGGCATTTTGAAGATGCAGATCTTTTAATGGTAATAGCTTTAATTGAGGTCTAAATGATTTTTTGATGGTCTCTTCTAATATGATTTAATAGTCTTATGTTCACGATCGAATGAGTGTGTTAATTTCTAATTTAGAAATTTTATTTGCACTTTAACTTGACTTTAGTTTCGTTTTTATGTTCCTCAAAAAGTGAACGAAACTGTGGTATTTTAATTATACAGTATTAAACATCTCAGCAATTTTAATTCCATTTTTCACCTAGTTTTACTTTGCAATTTTTGCGAGTAGGATCTGAAAGCCATAGTAAAAGATCTACTAATATTTTTTTTCATTATTTTTGAATAACCTTTTCAAGCACATAAAATTATGCATATTTTGCATTCTAGTTTTTAAAATAAAATTACACATTTTTAGAGTAAATCTTTCCATAAAATGTATAGATTATGTTTTTTGAGTATACTAATAACATATACACACATTAGGATTGAAGTATCACTATAATTTATATATCCTACCAGTATATCTGTTATAAATCAAAATGATTTTTCCTTGATGTGATGAAAGTAATCTTACAACATTACTGCTTTGCATTATTTAGTTCATTTCACAATTACATTTAAGCCAATGCTGTGTGTCTTGAACAGGTGACTGAAGCAAACTGATTACTCAAAAGGGCTGTATTCCAAAGCTTTTTACAAACTATACGAAAACTATTTCTTCTGTTCCCTAGAGAATTACCTCTGATAACGGGTGTTATGGAGTGTTGTAATAGAAACTCAACTGGTGTGTCTTAAACTTAAATAAATGAGTGTGTGCATGTGTCAAATTATATAGGCCTTATACCATATTAATTTTTCTGAAACAACTAAAAATCATAATCAGCTATATATCTTTTGATAGATTTTTCTCAGCATAAGGTAAATTCAGTTAGGCAAACATACATCTTCTAATCATGCAATTTTGCAATTAGCATTTTTAAGAGAACAGTATCTCTTCCTTGATCTTAAATCAATATAAATGATTCTGGTGCAGTTTCTCAGATCGCTTCCTTTTCAGGGTTTTCTGGTAGGCAAATACATTCTCATATGCAATTTTTTTAATCTAACACAATCTGAGGATTTTCCCCCCTTTTGCTTTATATTATTAAAAACACTGGGTTAAAAATTCCTAGATATTTATCCAACATAACTGTCTGAAATTTCACATGCAAGAGTCTGATTGTGTTGGCGCATTATGAATGGTAGCTTTGGTGTTGAAAAGTCCCCTCATTTGCTCATGGCATTTACAATTAGTAAATTAAAATGATTGTATCATATTAACAGTGGCACAACTAAAGTTTATAGTAGTCCTCTGAGGGCTATGGGGGGAGACAAAACAGCTGTTGCTGTTTGTTTATGCAACTCAGCAACATATGAGCGCTGGTCCCTCAATGGCGCTCGGCGGGCTGGGCTCTGCTTGATCTTTGAAGGTTGCTGCTGTTTGAACAAACCTCCCTGTGTCCCATGTAACACCATCTGTCTCACTAGGAATGTGGGAAGATTCAGCACACCCTAGCAGTTGTCATACCGTTTCTATGCTGTCTTTTTTGCAATAGGCTTTTGTGTCATTGCTACTTGAAAAAAGCTGACCTCCTACCTTGAGCATCCAGAGTGGATGACTGTATTTTTTTTCATAATTCAAAGTCACAGTGCTTTTCTCACTTGTTCAAAAAGGTCAGCTGTGTTTGATTATATCTTTATGCTGCTTTTAACTTGTCCTTTCAACCAACTTCTCTCTTGTTTTGCCCCTACTCCTTAGCACAGCACTGGGGGGGAAGAGAACCCACCATAAGAAAGGTAGCTGAAATCTTTCCTGCTGGTTTGTGATAAAAATTTTCCAGCAGCTACAGCTTCATGCTGAAGATATTGTTGCTTATATTTGATAATGAATGAAATCTGATATGTAATACTGTATTTTCTACTAGTGCAGTAAACAGGATTTTTAAACAAGAGGCGTTCCACATGTTTAGAAGATGCTAGGAATAATAAGAACCACAAATCTTTTTACAGATCAGTTTCTCTCATCATGAGATACCTTAAAGCAACACATTTCTGATGAGAGACTTAGGAAATAATTCTAAAGCAAATATTGAAAGCTCATATGAAAGCACTTTCGCATTTGTTTCGGTTTACTGCCAACATTTTGATTTTTATTGCAACACTGATGAGACATATAAATGTACGTGCAGACCTTTTGGTTTGCCTGATAAATAGAGAGTTAAATTAATTTTGGGTTTTTTTTTAACTAGAAAACTCTTGGTTCCTCTTGCATAAAATTCATATCAGAATCTTTTCTCTCCAAGCACCAAATGCTGACCCAAGGAGCAGGCAATCGCAAGTTCAAATGCACTGAGTGTGGCAAGGCCTTCAAATATAAACACCATCTGAAGGAACACCTGCGAATTCACAGTGGTGAGTAGCGGAGGTGCTGCTGTTCTCATTTGCATTTTGTTTAATTAGCTGAGTTTTAAAGATTGCTTAAAATTTACACAGTTCTGTTTGTAGCTTCTTAGAGATACTAAGGTATTTCATAAAAAATATCTGACTCATCCTCATTTATCATGCTGTTAATAGCATGGTCTTGCTGTAAGATTTTGATATAATAACGCTTGTTACAAAAAATAATAGATCCTTTGTTATGCTGCTTGAGTTCAGAGGAATTCAGAAATTTTTGTTTAGTTGGCTCTTGGAGGGATCAAATTTTAAAAAAATGAAAATGCCCAAGTGGAAATAAATGAAATATGGCTCATTTGTTGGGATAATGGACATCTGAGGAATGACTCATATTATTTATTGCAAGCTAAGCCATTTTTTTTCTATCTGGCTATCAATCTACCTATTTAGCTAGGCTGGGGCCTGATCCATAAATCTAATCTTTACAAGGTGACCCTTTTGTCCACACAGAGACCTGTTGAGCTCTTCCCAGCCACAAAGGTCCACCTGTATGGATGTGATTACTGAATCAGGACCCCATTTTTTATACGGTGCCCATCCTTGTAGTATCTGAATGCATTTTTGAGAAGGCTGAATTGAATTTAAGCTTTATGGATTTGACTGTACTACTTAGCAGAAGACTTAGCTACATGTGACAAATAATACAATTTTTCAGTCAATCTGGTGACTTTCAGGCATTGTATTGTCAAATGGGAAACAATGATTTATAATTGGCCTCAGAAGCGCTAAGATTAAGGCCTTACACCTAAACTACAGTGCACATCATTAAAAACTCAACTATCACTTTCCAAGCTATCTGCAATAACAGTATCATCTACTCTTAGAATATGTGGCACTAAGGAGTGACAAATGAGTTTTAATTGTGCCCACTGTATCTAGGAGGTGACAGGGCTCTACATAACCAGAGTCCCCATGTATACATTCCTTTAGCAGCACATGTAATGCCACTAATAGCACTGCATCACTAACAGAACCGCGACAGAATTGCTTGGCTATCACAGGCCTGGAGTCAGCCAGGTGGGATCACTCCCATTTTGCATAGGTCCCCACAAAAGCTAGGATCACCTCGAAACAAGAAGACTCCACAGAGGTGATACGGGGAGAGGTGCTGGGCTCAGACATGTTCATAGGATTCTTAGGCACCCAGAATAAGTAATCAGTGGGGTAGGATCATTACCGCTCTCTTCCTATTAGCCAGTGGCAACATCAATATCTATTTAGGTAAATGTATAAGATCAATTGTTATAACAGTATCAATAATAATAATAATAATAAATAATATATTAATGTTTGGTTTTAATTATCATTTTAGGTGAGAAACCATATGAGTGTCCAAACTGCAAGAAACGTTTCTCCCATTCTGGCTCCTACAGTTCGCACATCAGCAGCAAGAAATGTATTGGCTTAATCTCTGTAAATGGCAGAATGAGAAACAATATCAAGACGGGTTCTTCTCCTAATTCTGTATCTTCCTCTCCTACTAATTCAGCCATCACACAGCTGAGAAACAAGCTGGAGAACGGCAAACCACTTAGTATGTCTGAGCAAACAGGCTTACTGAAAATTAAAACAGAACCACTAGATTTCAATGAATACAAGGTTCTTATGGCCACACATGGGTTTAGTGGAGCTAGTCCTTTTATGAATGGTGGACTTGGAGCAACCAGCCCATTAGGAGTTCATGCTTCTGCTCAAAGTCCAATGCAGCACTTAGGTGTAGGGATGGAAGCACCACTACTTGGGTTTCCTGCAATAGGCAGTAATTTAAGTGAGGTGCAGAAGGTCCTACAGATTGTGGACAACACGGTTTCCAGGCAGAAAATGGACTGCAAGGCCGAAGAGATCTCAAAGCTGAAGGGTTATCACATGAAGGATCCGTGTCCTCAAACAGAGGAACAAGGAGTTACTTCCCCTAATATTCCACCAGTGGGTCTTCCAGTAGTGAGTCATAATGGTGCCACTAAAAGTATTATTGACTATACATTAGAAAAAGTCAATGAAGCCAAAGCTTGTCTCCAGAGTTTGACCACAGACTCAAGGAGGCAGCTCAGTAATATTAAAAAAGAGAAGCTGCGAACCTTAATAGATCTGGTAACTGAAGATAAGATGATAGAGAACCACAATATATCCACTCCATTTTCATGCCAGTTCTGTAAAGAAAGCTTTCCTGGTCCCATTCCCCTGCATCAGCATGAGCGTTACCTGTGTAAGATGAATGAAGAAATCAAGGCAGTCCTTCAACCTCATGAAAACATGGTTCCCAACAAACCTGGAGTGTTTGTTGATAAGCAAGCCCTCCTGTTGTCATCAGTACTTTCTGAGAAAGGAATGACTAGCACCATCAATTCATACAAGGACCACATGTCTGTACTTAAAGCATATTATGCTATGAATATGGAACCCAACTCTGATGAACTACTGAAAATTTCCATTGCCGTTGGCCTTCCTCAGGAATTTGTGAAGGAATGGTTTGAACAAAGAAAATTCTACCAGTATTCAAGTTCCAGGTCACCATCACTGGAAAGGACCAGTGCCAAGGCGGTGCTGGCTGCCACTAACACTCCCACTAAAGACTCTTTGTCAGCCAGATCTCCAATAAAGCCTGTGGACTCTATAACTTCACCATCTATAGCTGAACTCCACAACAGTGTTACTAATTGTGATACTCCTCTCAGGCTAACAAAACCTACACATTTTACCAATATTAAACCAGTTGATAAATTGGACCACTCCAGGAGCAATACTCCTTCTCCTTTAAATCTTTCTTCCACATCTTCTAAAAACTCCCATAGCAGTTCTTACACTCCAAACAGTTTCTCCTCTGAGGAGCTTCAGGCTGAGCCTTTGGACTTGTCTTTACCAAAACAAATGAAGGAACCCAAAAGTGTTATAGCCACAAAGAACAAAACAAAATCTAGTAGCATAAATTTAGACCACAACAGTGTTTCTTCATCATCTGAAAATTCAGATGAGCCGCTGAACTTGACTTTTATCAAGAAGGAGTTTTCTAATTCAAATAATCTGGATAAAAGCACTAACCCAGTGTTTGGCATGAACCCATTTAGTGCCAAACCTTTATACACAACACTCCCACCACAAAGCGCATTTCCTCCGGCCACTTTTATGCCACCAGTCCAGACCAGTATTCCTGGGCTGCGACCATACCCAGGACTAGATCAAATGAGCTTCCTACCACATATGGCCTATACTTATCCAACTGGAGCAGCTACTTTTGCTGATATGCAGCAAAGGAGAAAGTTCCAGCGGAAACAAGGATTTCAGGTACATAGTCATAATTGGTTTGTTTTGAAAGGCTATATTTCAGTATCACTTGTCATGTCCTTTTATATGAAAAAAATAGTCCCCAAAGTTAAATGAAATCTTTCCAACAGACATAGCAGAATTTTAGCTTGAACTTGAAATTGAAAAGTATGGTGGGAACATTTATTCAATACAGAAGAAATATGAACACATTTAATGTTTAGCTTTTAATTTCATTAAGGTTATATTTGTCTTCCATGAGAATTTTATATACCTGACAATGGCCCAGAGAATCCTCATTGACAGAAAACACTGCGCTGTACCTCCGTAATGGCTCTGTACCACTAAAAGTCCCGTAGGCTCCCTAGCACCATGACTTCATTGGAACTGCTCTGCCTGGAACTTCCCCCAGCTCATGGCAGCCTCCAAGACCCACAGGAAGGGCTCCATATTTTCTTAACTAGTTTCTATGAAGCCAGAGAAGGGACAATGGGTATCCCTACCTTGGCCCTGCCTCAGGCCAACCTACACCTCCCCTCAGCCCATCCAGTTCCCATTACTTACCCCTACATTGACTTACCAGACAGAGGTTTGCAGGAGGGCCAGAAATGGAAAGGAATGGTCTGTGGCAGTGGCACCTGGGCCTGCCCGTTTCCATGTAAAGTCCCCTCCATGTTTATATCTAAGGGGCATGAGTTGGGTTACATTTGTTAGTTCTTGGGTATGATCCTATATTCCTTTCTTAGGTAAACTCTCGTAGAAGTCAATGAGTAAAGGGTATATGATCTGGTCACTTAGGTACTTAGGTGCCAAAGGGTTGGTCTAGACTAGAGAAATCACTGTCCTCTTCAGATATTCATAGTGTGTAAGAATATACATGTGTGTATGTATTAAAATATAATGTACACAGTTTAGTTAAATGAGTTTAACTGATTATAGATGAATAAGTTTTTACATTTGTGGACATTCCCCTATGACCTATTATGCTCCATTTGTAATTTTACTAACAATGTCTTATAGTTTCAAATGTGAAAATCAGGTATGGCTTAACGTTATAGCCTGTAATCCCTCTTTGCACAATAGGAGCATAAATAGCACTGCACCTCCATAACAGCTGTTCCACTATTCCAATTTACAGTACATCTGCCCTCTTTCTAAATGTATTTAAGCCTATTTAATCTTCTCTAATATTAATTAGTGCAAACCTAGTCTAAGAAAACTGAACTGTGTGATAGCAAATGGAAATGTATGTTATCATGCAAGTTTGCACTCTCTTTGGATCAAGACAAAATAAATATAAAGAAATTTAATAATTTACTGATCCACATTCATTATTGCTTAATGCTGAAGGCTGTTTTAACATAGATAGAACATTGATAAAAAGTGTTATTAATATTCCCTATTTCAAATTACAAAATTAAATATAAAAATATAGCTTGAGGCCTTTAGTCGGGAGACATACATTTAAATGGATTGCATAATAATAACATTTTGTACCTAAATATAAAATTCAATTAAAATCTTTCTACAGATACAGAATATATCTACGGTTCAGTGTTTTGACAGAAAAGATCTTTAGTTGTTCCTTACATTTATTTCATAAAAGATATTAAAATACCTTTTATGATCTTTGAATGTAGTTCTTTACATTATCATTTCCTGCTCCCTGAAATACTTAGCATCTGTATCGTAAACACTCTCTGTTTAGATAATTCTTACTACACAGTGTTCAAAAGAAAGCAGAGTTTTCTAAGGCAGTTGAAGACCAAGAGGGACAGTGAACGAAGCAGATGTTCCTTGGTAGCAAGGTCCAGTCCTTTATACGTTTTCTACTGGGCATAGTTATTATCATGAGTAGCCCATGAGCCAATGAGACTAGTCATGGTATTGAGCACTGTGCTCGGAAGTTTTAGCAGGATCAGGCCCCTGCTGGTTATAATTTTAAGTCTTATAAAATAGCTCCCTAATTCTATATACTGTAGGAAGACAAGATGCAGCAGTAAGCCACAAAATACAGGAAGCACAGTGTTTTACATAAACAATTTGGTTACATCGCAGGGAGAATTGCTTGATGGAACACCAGACTACATGTCAGGCCTAGACGACATGACAGACTCTGACTCCTGTCTGTCCCGAAAGAAGATCAAGAAGACAGAAAGTGGCATGTATGCATGTGACTTATGTGACAAAACATTCCAGAAAAGCAGTTCCCTTCTGCGACACAAATATGAGCACACAGGTATGAATGCCTTAAATGTGTAGTTAGACTTTCATTGCATGTTGTACATTTCATAATATTTAATGAGTACACTTCTGCGACATAAGATGCAGCATATGCTGAGACTTTCAACAAGGAAGAAATAATGTGTTTTGCTTAGCTCAGACTGACTTTTTTTCTTTACTTGTTTATTTGTTGTTTGTGCTTTTTTGTTTGTTTTGTTTTGTTGCATCTTAATATCTTTTTTGCTCACCCCAAAATACAGTGTAGAGACTATGAGCCCAATCCTGACAGATCTTGTCCCACTGAAAGCAATGGGAATTGAGGGCACTCAGTAGCTCACAGGATAAATCCCTGTGTTAACAAATTTCAAGTAAGGCTGGCCCAGTTGCATAGTTAGAGAATGAAATTTGATATATTACAAGGTCTGGAATGAGGAGTGATATTGTTGTATCTTACTCAGGATCTGATCCCGTACCATTTAAATCAATAGAAAAACTCCCTTTGCCTTAATGTAAAGTGTAAAACCTGACCCTCAATGAGCTATTTAAAGAGAGTAAATCCCTCTCATTGGCCTGGGATGCCTAAAGAGAAGAGAGGTTGCATCTTACTTTTTCACTTTTTACTGCCTCATTTTATAGCAATTGTTAACTATTTCCAAGTGCAGTTGGTATTGACTACTGTGAAGAACGGGTGGAGGTTAATGTAAAATGGGACCCTAAATAAAGAAGTATGTAAAAGCCCTTCAGTCCCCACTTACATTGGCCATGATAGACTATATCTCCTTGAAGATGATCGTTCCCTTGACTTGAGCCCAGGGCAGAACTGGATTAGGAAATGAAAAGCTCACAGAGGAACACACTTTAATTCAAAATATTTTGGAAAGGAGAAAAACAGGACTTGGGCTCCAAAAAACAATACAAACAGCTAGTTACATCAAACAACATAAAAATGTGATATCAGTTATCATGTTTCAGGAAAGATGCCAACCTCTAACTGCTTAGGGTTAGGAAACTTTTACCTTGGCACAGTGCTTCCAAAACATGAGGTTTCCTGCTTTAGGAAAATGAAATGAGTCGCACCTTCCCATTCTCCTTCAACCACATCATGTGTGGTTAAAAATCTACACACCTCAGTTAAAACATCTTCCATGTCCCCACACCCTTGGCTAGTACTTCATGCCCCCTCCCCTCACACACACACACACATATTTCGGGAAACCCATCTGTAGATCTTTATAATGTGATACCTCCTCTCCTTTCTTACCTGCCTTGAGGAGCTGTAAAACAGTTAACAAAGTTGACATTTAAAGTATCATCACTGGCATCTGAGGTTCCACCCATTGAAATAAATGACACCTCAGAGCTAGTGTATCAAGCTCTCTGCAAACTCAGGCAGACCTTTCTGAACTGATTACACTCACTTCACATTTTGAAGGTTTGTTTCACAGCCGTAACAGCTGGAGAAGGAGTTTTCTTTAAAATGAAAGCTGAGCCTCTGGATTACAATTTAATAGTCTGTCGGCCCTCTGCCCCATATACTTTGCATTTTCTTGGGGTGGTACACCCCACACTTTGAGAAACATTGCCTTATAGGCAAGTATTTTTATAATTGTTCATTATGGGGTTTCTAGCATCTTCCTCTGAAGCATCTGGTGCTTGAGCATCTGGTGCTTATCACTGTCAGAAACTGAATACTGGAGTATCATTAGTCTGATCCTGCATGCCAGTTCCTATTGTCCTAAATCAGGAGGACTCATAATAAAGACAGCAAACAGTGGGGTAACATTACCCTCCACCCTACAATCATGGTTCTGAGCCTACAGAGATGCCCGTGGTAATCTTCTTAAAGCTGCAGGTAAAAATAAAAAGGAATTTGAAGAGACATTTTAGAAAATGCTAGTGGTATTGTTAAAACTGAGTTATAAAAAAATTACGTTTTAAAAAAACTATTAACGTTTGTCATGGAAATTTAGCGTCTGAGGAACTGATGGTGCCTTAGATAAATTTCAGCCCCTTGTGATCAGTCCTTCTTACACTTTACTTCTAATTTTTTAGCTAAATCCCATACAGAAAAATAGGAGGGAAGTTAAAATGCACATGGGATTAGGAAGAAAATTAAAAGCAACATTTTGGACCCGACTGGTTGGTTCATTGCTGAAAATGAGTTTCACATTGCGTTATTCAGATCAAATTGTTTATTCCATATAAGAAGCGTTGAAGGCTTTAGGTCCCTGCACCTCTCCTTTCCTGAATTATTTTATTACAGCCATCTGCAAACGTTATGGTTTACTACATGACTACCGTAAAGCTCTTATGTTAGAACTGGCCTTCATATATATTGGGATCTGGACATATGGTCCAGTCCCATAAAGTTGGTAGTCCATAAGGTAGACAGACGTACAGTGGAAAGGCTGAAAATTTGACACATTGAAATGCAAGCAGTCACATTGATTTTCAAAATTAACTGTTTGCAAAATCAAAAATATGTTCTGGTATATGAAAAGGACTATCTACTGCCTTAAGAAACAGTGTCCAACTATAGGGTGGTAACTTTCCTCTCATAGAGTAGAATAATAGAATATCAGGGTTCAAAGGACCTCATTTAGTCCAACCCCCTGCTCAAAGCGGGACCAATCCCCAATTTTTGCCCCAGATCCCTAAATGGCCCCCTCAAGGATTGAACTCATAACCCTGGGTTTAGCAGGCCAATGCTCAAACCAGTGATCTATCCCTACACCTTCCCCTTTACTGCTCTGCTTCTCTTGGCTTTTCAACTATATGTCTATCAATTTTATGGGATTGAGCCTTATGATCTAGAACATATATATGGTATCATATGTAACACAGCAGAACTACAGTATATCAAAGCTCTAGTGGCATTTACAGAGAGGAGGGGGGGGGGGGTCTTGTGGCAAAAGCGTAGATGCTGATGCTATGAGATCTGTGTTCTCTCCTGCTTTGCCTCAGACTTCCTCTGTGAATTTGAGCAAATTACTTAATTTCTCTCTCATCTTCTCCTATCTGTAAAACAGGGAGAAATTATACCAGCCTGCCTCTCAGGGGTGTTGTGAATCTTAATTCAAGCACACTGAAATCCTCTGATGGAAGTTGCTATATAAAGGGCAAAGTATTATTATGAATGTATTTTATTTTATGGAACTTCCAAACATCATATTGTACAGGGTGTGTGGAAGCTTTGCAGACCTTGATTTAGCCTGGCCTTGATAGCTCATTCACTACCTTTGGAGGCGTGCAGTAATTGAATTTTACGATAAAGATGACGTTTACAACGACTGTGATTCAAAAGAAATCCAAAATTGCAAAGTTTTTCTTCATTTGCCCATTTTGTTAATCTAAGTGAGTTTCAAATTGTTTTGATACTTTTGGAAAAAGCTATAGTTATGAAGCTACAATTGCATCTTTTAAGATATATGAGAAATTTCAATCTGTGTTTAAGGCAAAACACTTTGTACTGCACTTAACTTCTACTTCTGGATTCTGGATCATTATAACAGTTGGCTAAATGTTTTCAATTTCAAAAATTTAATGAAAATTTTTCACAAAATGTTCCTCTTTTTTGCCCATCTCTAATCTTTATCCCTTTTACTTCATTTAAAAAATGTCTTTTAGGGGCAGTCAGAACGCTTCCTGACCTTCCTAGAGTAACACAAATAGAGAACCCAGCTTGTGAATATTTGATCCCTTCTGAAGTTTGCTATTGGATTCCTATTTTATGTCACTTTCCCAGATAGTCTCTTTAGAATGGTCTTGGTGCTCTCTTATTACAGCAGTTATAGCCATGAGATGGCAGGACATTTTTATAAAACGTAACAGGGCTAAACCTTAATCATAACTGATGGGCTCATTTTATCTGCTGACAGATTAATCACATATATTATCTATTGATGCTGTTGTGTTTGTCTGAACCTATACTAAAAATCTGCAGGTTGTCAGGTCTCTGCTTTATTGTTTGATCAATCAATGAAATCTTTCATTATTAATACCTTTCAGATCTATATGGTATAACCAGAGGTTAGCCAGTGCTAGAGCAGTCAGATACAGTGGGCTGGATACTCTGATCTGAAAAATTTACTGTCCAGGCTGACTCTGGAGAATTACCCAGGCCAGGGGAAAATTCTGTAGGTGTAAAGTTAGGGAAGGTAGCATAACCACACTGTCTGTTGCCAATTGCCTCACCCCACATTTGGCTGGAGGAGAAAGAGAAAGTGTGTTTGGGGAGGCCTAGGTAGCTCTTGGATGTCGGAGTGGAAGGGGTATGTGATGGAGCTGAGCTTCATAATGCCTGATCCTCCACTTTTATGGAAGCAGCAGAAGCAGCATAGGTTAGAGTAAGCCCCCTGTGCTCCAGCTTTTGTCAGGGCTGAGGATCAGACAGCTAGAATCAGCTCCCTGTGGCTACCACTGTCCATTATGTCCAAGTGCAGCTCGAATATAGTGAAGAACTGGGGCCAGAGAGACTACAATCCATAATTTTGTAACTTCTGAGATATGTCATTGCCTTTCTGAAAAACAATTTTGGATAGGGTCTGAGCTCTGTAAAATGCTGCCACCTGTAACTTAACTTGCACAAAGAGGACTCGTGTTATTGCTGAATGAATTGCATTGGTTCTCCCAGGCTTTATAATATGGTACACATTTTGGGACCAGTGTATCAGAGTGCCTGTCCTGGGGCCAGATTCTTGACTTCAAAAGGTTGTTTGACTTCAAGTGGAGCCATGTGTTCACGTTAGAATGAGAGCCTTTATAAGATCATAGTTACTTAAAATCACCTGACACTGCTCTGTATTTAGGTTATAAATAGAAAATTATTACAGCAAATGCTAGGTAGCACCGTGAGTTAGTGCTTCAGTTTTTCTCCTCTGGAGACATGGGAACAGACCCTGACTCTGGTCACAAGTTAAAATTAGTCAGGTAGTTTCATTCTCATTCTCTTTTGTTTATAATATTTAACCATAACAAAATTCAGTACAATTGTCATTTTCTGCTGTGGAGAGGCCCAGAACAGAAATAGTAGCAATCTTGCATTATAAGATAGCTATTATGAGGGTGAATGTGCATATGAAGAGCCACAAGACTGAATAAAGAGTTAGAAAACCTGTCTTTTAGTGATAGACTCAAGGAGCTCAATCTATTTAATTTAACAGAGAGAGGGTTAAGTGTGACTTGATTACAGTACATAAGTCCTACATGGGGAACAAATATTTGATAATGGGCTCTTCAATCTAGAAGACAAAACATGATCTAATGGCTGGAAGTTGAAGCTAAATAAATTCAGACTGGAAATAAAGCTTACATTTTTAACTGTGAGAGTAACTAAACATTGGAACAACTTACCAAGGGTTCTGGTGGATTCTCCATCACTGGCAATTTTAAAATCAAGATTGGATGATTTGCTAAAAGACATGCTGTAGGGTTTATTTTTGGAAATTCTATGGCCTGTGTTATATAGGAGGTCATACTTAATGATTACTATTGTCCTTTCCGGCCTTGGAGTCTATGAATCTTTTATCTGGAAATCAACTTCCAGTACTTCCAGGTATCAATCAGGTCAGAAATGCTGGATGGAATTATGCTTTCTTAAAAAAAAAAAAAAAAAAAAGTGGGCCTGAAAAAATGTGCATGCTCTTTGTTTTGAGTGGCTTGGTGTCAAAGATGGGAATCCCAGGCAGATTTCCACAAACCAATTGGCACAGAGAGTAAACATTTGTCTTCAGGGAGAGGGATCAGAGTTTGTATCCCAGAATTCATCATTAAGGGTGAAAGAGGCAGTGTCATCATGGCAGATCAGCAGGTAGGGAAGATTATAGAGGGTATGATAGAAGGAGTGCTAACAGAATGGGGATTCCAAAAAATAAAGGTCCCTGGGTAGCTGGGCACCTAGCACATGCCTTGTTCTGAATACCAGTTTGGTTTGATTCAAGTTTAGGGGGAAGGTTAGGGTTTGTTCTGGCTTCATCACAATCATTTCACCCCACCCCAATAGGAATTCTTTGGCAGAGCTGCACAAGGAAACTTGCAGTGTGCCTGCAACACAACAAAAGCTGGAAACATTTTGTTTTTAATCCTACCTAGGAATCCCGAAGCCTACAATTGCTGCTTTGTATTACATCATATTCTATTTTATTGCTTATATGGGCTGATGAGGGCCTTATGGCTGGACTTTTACTTTCATCCTTTTCTTTTCCACTGTATATTTTATTAAGGCCTCTTTTTTTTTTTTTTTTTTTAAGCTTTCATGCTGATGTTTTATTTCCAGATTGATTCTGTAAACTAAATGTTGTCCTGGAGCTTAGTAGAAAATTAGCTCTCTCTGGATAGTATTCTGAATTCCCAGGTCAGGAGTTTTCTTTATTTAGAGCTTGATTCATACAAATTAACATGCCATTGAAAGATTCTTTCACTTCACTCAAATACAAATTTAGAATTCCCCATTTTATACTCAAATAATGTAAAAAATAGGTAAATTGTGTGCTTGTGAATTTTTTTCTGGAGATAGGCGTTTTCTATTAAAAACAGAACAAGTGTGGCCTGGGCAATTATATATAGATTGCATTTATCTTGCACCTTTGACCCGCTCACTGTACTCTGGCCTTTAATCCATCTCTGCCAGGACTAACTCTAAAATCCCGCCCCCCCCCCCCCCCCCCCACGCCCCACACCCCATGCCCAAGAAGCTGCCTTTCAAAAAGAAAACAAAAATGCCACAAAAATGTTTCCTTCTTTCGTCTTAACTGAGAAATTTCTATTCTTCCCCCATCCCCTTGAAAAAAAATTACATTTGCCTGAGTCAAAAAAATGGTGATATTTAGTCCAGGACCAGTTACAGATTTAAGATCTGAAGTCTCATAACTTTGCAGAGCTAGAAATAGGAGCTCTCTACCAATGACTATGGCAAATCCAAGGCTACACAGCACTCCTTTTTAGACCAAAAAAGTCCAGAGATACTGGAATTTTAGAGATTTTTGTGTATAGAAATGCAATTTTAGGCCATTTTTAGAAGCTTTTCAAACAGATTACTTGTAATTGTATCTGTCTGTAAACTGAACACAAGTTCCTAAGGGGGCCAGTTTTTGCAGATGGCAGGATACAAAAAAAAAAGTCCAAATATTTGTTTTAAATCTCTCTAAAACATTTATGAACTCGTATGACTGTAAAATATGTAGCATATTGGTGCACAGTGGTATAAATGTTTTATTGGCATCCATTTACGTTGATTTGCATAACTCACAAGTAGCTTCATCAGCCATGAATAATACAGATCATCTCAAATAAGTCCCAGTAAAAGTGCTTAGCGTTGGGCCTAACTGTACTCCCATCGAAGTCATGACATTATACTACAGCACTGTCAGGTATAGTGTATTATCTATATAAGAGAGAGAGAGAGAGAGACTGTACTTGCAGCCTTCCCCCCCAGCCCCCACCCCCACCCCTCCACGTGTGTAACAAAAAAACCCTTCAATCTTATTATATGGCCTATTTAGTCATAAGAGGGACTATGCCCAAATGATATTTACTTTTTTCAAATGGCTGAAATGTTGAGGTTTGAAAAAAACCTGATGCAAATGTACAGTAATCTTATATATTTAAAAATATTTGTATTAACGTTGTAACAGCTGCATTCTATGCACTGCTAAGATATGTTGTGCGGTACGTCATCAAAGAACTTTGTACCACCTGTCATCTTCTACTGGATCCAAATTTCATGTGTTTGGAAGGACTTTAATATGGATGTAAATGGTAGACAGAAGAGTTCTGCATAGTCTTTCTGGCAATAAATTAATGTACAAAATAAGACATTTTACCTTTTAATTTCTAAATTAATTTTTAAAATAAATATGGATTCTTTCCGGGAATTCTAGTTTTGTGCTGGCTGAACTTAGTGGAGTATTTGTTAAAGGGAGGGGGTAGAATGAAACAGGAGATACAGTGTGTTAAGAGCTACAACAGTCAAGAAGAATGTCTGTGTGAGTGGCAGTTGTAGTAAACTTACAGGACCTAGAATAGCACCAGACAGTAGGGAAAGGTGGACTGATTGGAGAGGAAGTGGGAATGGCTGGAGAAGTGGCTTGGAGGGAGAATTGACTTGTGTTTGATGGCAGCTAAGATCACCACAGTTCAGGCCAAACAGGTTAGGCACAGCTGGGAGATCGAGGAAGGATTGGGAAAGGAAGGAGCATATTGAGTGGCTCAGGTAGATTAGGGATTTCAAAGTAAAGCAGGAGCAGGAACACTTACGGAGAGGTAAAACAGCCTGTGATAAGATTTGGGTTGCCGGAAGGGCTGCAACATGTTGATCAGAAAGTGAGATCAGCACTCGGCTAAAAAGACACATCAAAACTAGAGTTGCGCTGAGGAGGTGGTGTATACATGTGGATTAGGTTGGGATTTGATGCCAAATCATAGTTTGCATACAGATTTGATAGTGCTGAAACTGATATTATAAGATTTCCACCATCTTGAATAAGATTTTGTTCACAACCAAACCAGAATCAGAGAATAGCCTTCTTCCGGTTTTGGATTCAGTCCAAAGCCAAAGTCAGTGGGGCATATTCGGAGCTGGAGTTTCAAATCCAAAACTCCAGTGAAACATAAAGGCGTCCAGTTTCTGAGATTTTGGTTTTGATCTTTGTTTAGTCATAAATAACAAGTAAAATATTGTTGAAATACCTACTTGCAGAATAAACCATAACGGCCAAATACTCAAATATTTCATTCATATTTGGGTTGAATTTTAAATTCAGCTGTAAAGGAATAAAAGAAATATCATTAAACCCTCAAAATATGTGCATGAACTGTTTAAAACCCAGAAGAAAAGATATTTAGACTTCAGCCTGAACTCCATCCATAACTCATCCCCCAATTTCCTTGTCACTATTCTGTTCCTTTTTGTGGTTTCTCCTGTATCCTCCTTTCTGCCAGATCTCTCCAGATAGGGACCTTTCATTTCATAACATAGGATTTTAGGATTCCTAGAGCATTCATTACAGCCACACCTTATTAAACTTAAACTTCCACAGTAGAACTGAAGAGCAGCTGCAACTAGGCGATACAACATTAGCACAAGCTCTGGTCATTCATTCTAAGACTCTCGTTGAAGTAGTTTTTATGTCTGACCTTTTCTCTTCTTGCATTATGTCATTGACTACAAAATAAAAGAGAACAGATTAAATTCATAAAAGCACAGCTTCAGTTTTCCTGGAAGTTAAGATCCTTCAATCCTCCTCAAACATTTTTCTGCTTCCGACTAGATTTCCTTTCCACTGCAATGGTCTGTCAATGAGAATATCCCATCTACCCAGAGCCTTAGCTCACAACAATTTTCTTGCCTGCCATCCCGTACACATCATACATCACCACATCTCATCTGTGGTTTAAATATATTTTTATGCTCAGACTATTAGGTCTTTATAGTTTTTGTACTGCATCACTCTGTCTCTTTCTCTCACCCTTCCACACAACACATGCTCTTCTAAGAGGTAACAGTTGCCCCACTTTAAGTTAGCTCATGGACACAACTGACAGGCTGCTCAGGCTCCAACTGTGTAGTTTATTCATGCTCTGGTCACATACTACATCACCTCAGTTTTACAAACGATACTGAAGAACTGGTATATTCAACTAGTAAGACAGCTTCTAGTTATCTACATGTA